>NC_069502.1:363532496-363537496 GCF_027579735.1 Bombina bombina
CAATTACATACAATTACATAAACTAAACTAAATTACAAAAAATAAAAAAAGATTACAAGAATATTACGCTAATTACACCTACTCTAAGCCCCCTAATAAAATAAAAAAGCCCCCCAAAATAATAAAGGTCCCTAACCTATTCTAAATTAAAAAGTAACCAGCTCTTTTACCAACCCTTAAAAGGGCTTTTTGCGGGGCATGCCCCTAAGTAATCAGCTCTTTTGCCTTTAAAAAATATACAACCCCCCCAACATTAAAACCCACCACCCACATACCCCTACTCTAACCCAAACCCCCTTAAATAAACCTAACACTACCCCCCTGAAGATCTCCCTACCTTGAGTCGTGTTCACCCAGCCAGGCACTGATGGACCAAAAAAAGACATCCGGAGCGGCAGAAGTCTTCATCCTATCTGGGCAGAAGAGGACATCCGGACCGGCAGACATCTTCATCCAAGCGGCATCTGCTATCTTTATCCATCCGACGAGGAGCGGCTCCATCTTCAAGACCTCCGGTGCGGAACATCCTTCTTCACCGACGACTAGACGACAAATGACGGTTCCTTTAAATGATATCATCCAAGATGGCGTCCTTCGAATTCCGATTGGCTGATAGGATTCTATCAGCCAATCGGAATTAAGGTAGGAAAAATCTGATTGGCTGATCCAATGAGCCAATCAGATTGAGCTCGCATTCTATTGGCTGATCGGAACAGCCAATAGAATGCAAGCTCAATCTGATTGGCTGATTAGATCAGCCAATCAGATTGAATTTGAATCTGATTGGCTGATTTAATAAGCCAATCAGATTTTTCCTACCTTAATTCCGATTGGCTGATAGAATCCTATCAGCCAATCGGAATTCGAGGGACGCCATCTTGGATGACGTCATTTAAAGGAACCGTCATTCGTCGTCTAGTCGTCGGTGAAGAAGAATGTTCCGCACCGGAGGTCTTGAAGATCGAGCCGCTCCTCGTCGGATGGATGAAGATAGAAGATGCCGCTTGGTTGAAGATGTCTGCCAGTCCGGATGTCCTCTTCTGCCCAGATAGGATGAAGACTTCTGCCGCTCCGGATGTCCTCTTTTGGTCCATCGGTGCCCGGCTGGGTGAACACGACTCAAGGTAGGGAGATCTTCAGGGGGGTAGTGTTAGGTTTATTTAAGGGGGGTTTGGGTTAGAGTAGGGGTATGTGGGTGGTGGGTTTTAATGTTGGGAGGTTGTATTTTTTTTTTACAGGCAAAAGAGCTGATTACTTAGGGGCATGCCCCGCAAAAAGCCCTTTTAAGGGTTGGTAAAAGAGCTGGTTACTTTTTAATTTAGAATAGGGTAGGGACCTTTATTATTTTGGGGGGCTTTTTTATTTTATTAGGGGGCTTAGAGTAGGTGTAATTAGCCAAATATTCTTGTAATCTTTTTTTATTTTTTGTAATTTAGTGGGGGTTTTTTTTTGTAATTTAGTTTAGTTTGTTTATTTGTATGTAATTGTAGGTAATTTATTTTATTAATTTATTGATAGTGTAGTGTTAGGTTTAATTGTAACTTAGGTTAGGATTTATTTTACAGGTAATTTTGTAATTATTTTAACTAGGCAGCTATTAAATAGTAAATAACTATTTAATAGCTATTGTACCTAGTTAAAATAAATACAAAGTTGCCTGTAAAATAAATATAAATCCTAAAATAGCTATAATATAATTATTCGTTAAATTGTAGCTATATTAGGGTTTATTTTACAGGTAAGTATTTAGTTTTAAATAGGAATACTTTAGTTAATAAGAGTTAATTTATTTTGTTAGATTAAAATTATATTTAATTTAGGGGGGTGTTAGGGTTAGGGTTAGACTTAGCTTTAGGGGTTAATACATTTATTAGAGTAGCGGGCGAGCTCCGGTCAGCAGATTAGGGGTTAATAAGTGTAGTTAGGTGTCGGCGATGTTAGGGGCAGCAGATTAGGGGTTCATAGGGATAATGTAGGTGGCGGCGATGTGCGGTCGGCAGATTAGGGGTTAAAAATATTTCTTATAGTGGCGGCGATGTGGGGGACCTCGGTTTAGGGGTACATAGGTAGTTTATGGGTGTTAGTGTACTTTAGAGCACAGTAGTTAAGAGCTTTATAAACCGGCGTTAGCCCATAAAGCTCTTAACTACTGACTTTTTTTTGCGGCTGGAGTCAGTAGAGGGTCTACTGCTCACTTCAGCAAAGACTCTAAATACCGGAGTTAGGAAGATCCCATTGAAAAGATAGGATACGCAATTGGCATAAGGGGATCTGCGGTAAGGAAAAGTTGCGGCTTAAAAGTGAGAGTTAGATCCTTTCCTGCCTGACTCTAAATACCAGCGGGCGGCCAAAAGCAGCGTTAGGACCCCTTAACGCTGCTTTTGACGGCTAACGCAGAACTCTAAATCTAGGCGAAAGGGAGGAACCCTCCAACCCTGTGAGAACTCTCACAAGATTCTAGACAGGCAAATGTTGCTATACTTATCTAAGTGCAGTTTTCTGCATTTCTGTATGTGAAAAAGACACAAGCCCAGTGCAATATAGGACTGCATGACATTAGAGTTTTGTTACACTTACACTTTGTGCTATGTATCTTATATTAATTTACACTTCAGATAGGGCCTTTTAGTATTATGACATTTAAGCTTTGCACTTTCTCTTTTATATTTTAATACATTTAGATTTAGATACAACAGTAATTTTACAAATTCTGAATATGTTTTGAAAGTCTCTGTTTTTCTTTAACATATTAGGATCATACTTTGTATATTTCAGTGTATATATTTTTTAAAAAAATCACTTTGTTTTTTCTCCAATTGTAAACTAAAACGGACAGCTTCAGAAAGTTGTAGTGACAATGGAATTCCGTTGGCTGAACAGTGGAGTTCCCAGGATATGTCTGAAGTTCGCACACATTTCTTGTGAAATTCTGTAAGCATTTTACACAAGATGGTCACACTGAATCTCACCAGCTGTATGCAGGTGAACTTTGCTCAAAATTCACAATACACTTAATTAAAAGGGCACTAAACACCATGAGATTTGTATACATAACATGTTTAGTTATGTATAGTGAAACAACTTTGCAGTATACTTTCGTTATTTATTTTCCCCCATTTTCATGTAACAGCTCTGGAAATTGAGGAAATTCTAATTCCCAAAACATAAACTGCACCCTGCTGAACTTTCAATGCTAACTCTGATATATATATTTCCCTAATTGGCTTTATGAGATAACAACTCCCAGGTGTTCTCTTCTTAACTTCTCTCTCCCCTGTGAAATTCTGTATCCCAGAGAAACGTATTACTTTCTCTGGAAGGGTCTCTAATCTCTCTGGAACTTCCAGGTTTTGCTCCTTTTCTTATAGAATTTAGCGAGTTCAGCTCCTATGAAATCTGCACTAATATTTCTCTCCAAACTAGAGAATATTTGAATAACAGGCCTGTAGAAAGTACTGAATCTCTCTGGGAAATTGAGCTGAATACAAAGTGCAATGTATTTTGCAAAAGATGCACATAAATATACAAAGTATGAGCCTAATTTGTTAAAGTTACAGTAACTGTTAAAGCATAATCAGAATTTGGAAAATCACAGTTCTAAATACACTGATGTATATATAATCTACATTAATTAAATTACAAAATAAAAAAACAAGGTTTAAAAACAGGATAAAACTTAAAGGAACAATAAAGTCAACATGAAACTTTCATGATGATGATAGTGCATACACTTTTAAACAACTTATTTCAATTTACAAAATGTGCACAGTCTTTTTATATTTACACTTTTTGAGTAACCAGCTCCTACTGAGCATGTGCAAAAATTCACAGAATATATGTATAGTATATCTGTGATTTGCTGATGGCTGTCACATTATATAGAAGAAGTGGAAATAGACATAACTTTGAAATTTGTCAGAAAAAATTTGATTAATCATTTGAAGTTCAGACTGCTATTGCAATGTTTTTTTTATCATGTATTTGTTGATTGTGCAAATCTACTGTAGTTATGGTCCTTTCATTTGAAGAGTAAAGTAATATAACATACAAAGCTCAAAGTGTAAATTCAGTAGAGCTTTCGTGTCATGCAGTGCTCTATTGCAATGGGCTTGTTCTCCTTCAGATACAGAAATGCAAGGAACACCCTTTGGAGAAGTATAGAAAAATCTGCCTTTTTAGAATCTCACTAGGGATCTTGCAGTACTAGAGGATCATTTTATATCATATCCTCTGAGAGTAGAGGTTTATGTCATCAGACTCCAAGTGAGATACATAGTACATTTATACTGATATTTTGCATAAAAATTGGTGGATGGGAATTCACGTGTTTTAAAATATATTTGTTTGTAGTTGGTAGTAAAGATACAAAAGCAATCTCATTCAATATGTATAATCATAAAATTGGTTAATCCTGGCAATCAAAGAAAACTGTATATATCATGTATAAAACTAGCATCATACAGAATATTTCAGTATTAAATAATTAAGCCCTATTGTCTAATATAAAAGTTACATTTTGATTTAAATAATACAGTTGTTTAAAAGCCAAGTTGTGTGTTTACTTTCCTTTAAAAAGGAAATTCTGACAATTACTACATTATACTGTATTACCTGTAAATAGGGTCCATAAAGAAAGGCGCAGGCCTTGCATGTTGCAAGCTTTGATCAGATGGCTTAGTTGTTTCTATGTCGGTATCTTTTTTCTCTCCAAATATATGATTTTTCCTAAGCTCTGTAGGCTTTGTGACTGTAGCCCGACTTCTGCTGCCAATGCTCAAGTCCAAAGGCTGGTCATGGTTTGAAGATGTGGGAGCCACAGGTTTTGTAGGAACATTTGTAACAGCAGTATTTTCTTCTTTTCTTTTGGTGGTGAGATCAAAAGGGGATTCAGCATTCCCCTTCTGTAATTTCTTTCCCTCATTTGGAGACTCTGGTTCCATTTTTAAAGGTACTGGCCTTATGTCTCTGTCAGGAAATGGATACATTGATTGAGAGAATGC